>NC_037676.1:26259878-26300807 GCF_003255815.1 Theropithecus gelada
TTTTTTGTATTTTTTAGTAGAGACGGGGTTTCACCGTGTTCGCCAGGATGGTCTCGATCTCCTGACCTCGTGATCCGCCCGTCTCGGCCTCCCAAAGTGCTGGGATTACAGGCTTGAGCCACCGCGCCCGGCCCTCTCCCTCCTTAAACTACACATGTGTATTTGTATTTCTTTGAGGAAGACTGGGTGGCAGGCACCTATGTATGTGTCTGGAACCATATAGCAAGCTAGAGGCAGATTTCAGGCAAAAGAAATGCCCTTTTGGGCTGGGCATGGTGACTCATATCTGTAATCTCAGCAGGGAGACGGATCACCTGAGGTCAGGAGTTCAAGACCAGCCTGGCAGACACGGTGAAACCCCGTCTCTACTAAAAGTACAAAAGTTAGCTGGGCGTGGTGGTGCATGTCTGTAATCCCAGTTGCTCGGGAGGCTGAGGCAGGAGAATCTCTTGAACCTGGGAGACGGAGGTTGCAGTGAGCTGAGATCGCGCTACTGCACTCCAACATGAGCAAAAAAAAAAAAAGGAAAAAAAATAAAACAGCCCTTTCGTTTAAGTATTTAACCAGATGAGAAACTAAGGATCAGAGAGAAAATGTGGGAAAAGAAAAATTACAGGCAGAAAGTTTTACCTGGCTGAAAACCATCCACAAATGATTTTGTTTCCCCTCAAACCTGGAGTCTCTCTCTCTCTCTTTTTTTTTTTTTCTGCTGTGTTGCCCAGGCTGGTCTCCAAGTCCTGGTGTCAAGTGATCCTCCCACCTCAGCCTCCCAAACTGCTGAGATTACAGGTGTGAGAGCCGCCACGCCAGCCTAAATGTTGAGTCTTTCTTAATCTCTAGAACACAGTAGCTCCTTCAGGCCATGGGGACAGCTGGTGATTAGTTAGAGTTTATTTTTTAGGTTTTGTTTTTGTTTTGAAATTATGAAGTAATTTATGCTTGCTATTAAAAAAAAAGTCCTGAGTTGTGTAAAGGAAAAAGCTGAATCCCCCTTTGCCCACCGACAACCTACTAGTAGCTACTACTAATAATCTGGTATTTCCCAGACATTTTTTGAAATATTTTAAAACTATTTTTGAATATTTTTAAGCAAATATATGTGTGTATGAGCACGCACACACACATGATTTTTCATATAAATGGAATCATGCTGCTTTTTCATTTAATACATATTGCACAGATTTTTTTCGTCAGCACATACAGATTTATCTCATTTTTTTTAATGACTGCATGGGGTTTTGTAACAGGTAGACTATGGATTATGTAATCCTCTGTTAAGGGTCATTATTGTGATTGTTTTTTACAGCCAAATAATATAGTTTAAAAGAAAGTGCCACTGTTTGCTACCTTACACACCAAGCTTTAATTATTGTTAACTTTTTTTTTGTTTGTTTGTTTTTTGAGATGGAGTTTCGCTCTTGTTGCCCAGGCTGGAGGGCAATGGCATGATCTCAGAGCTCACCACAACCTCCACCTCCCGGGTTCAAGTGATTCTTCTGTCTCAGCCTCCCAAGTAGCTGGGATTACAGGGATGCACCACCACGCCCAGCTAGTTTTGTATTTTTAGTAGAGACAGGATTTCTCCATGTTGGTCAGGCTGGTCTCGAACTCCCAACCTCAGGTGATTTGCCCGCCTCGGCCTCCCAAAGCGCTGGGATTACAGGCATGAGCCACCATGCCTGGCCGTTATTTTAATTTTTATGCCCTTTATGGAGGAAACCCTTGACAGGGTTATTTTCATTGTCTTAAATTGGCAGTGCTGTATTAGGTTGTGGTGAAAAGAACCAAATATGGAGGGGTTTGGAGTCCGATGTTCTCATTTATAATCCGCCTGACCTTCAACGAGGTGCTTAAGGCCCCTGAGCTGAGCGTCTTCCTCTGTGAAATGGGCTGCCCAGCTCAGTGTTGTTATGGACAGAAAGAGCTGGCACCATCAGCACGTGGCAGGCGGCCCCCAGTGCCCTGAGTCTCTGTAGAGCCCCCCAAGTCTTTGCTGTCCACCTCTCTCTCATCTGGCCAGCCACACCGCAGAGAGTCAAAGGTCAACAGTTTGCTGTCTGCCCAGATTTCAGATGCTTCCAGCCACTGGCATTTTTGACCTCAGGGACAACCACCCCACTTTTTCTCCTGGCCTGTATTGGAGAACGCTGGCGCAGACTTCCAGAGGAACTGGAGTCATTTTTGGCAAGGTAGACAGAGCACGAAACAGAATCGCTGGCCCAGCCCGCTGACCAGCGGAGGCTTCACCTCCCCTCCTGGATGGTGTCCTTTGGCATTAATTATAAAGGGCGGGAGGGCCGAGCGGGGGCTTCGTGGACCTGCAGTTTGGCTTCAGCAGCTGCCTCCATTGTCTCACCCACACAACAATAGCCACAGTTAAGTGCAGCCTCTCAGCAGACCTGTTCTCTACCTTGGAAAGGACACAAGAGAAGATTAAAGAGGAGAAGCTCTCCCTGTTAGGAGGGCTGAGCACAGGAGGCAATCCTGTGCCCCCTACCGATGTGGGGGCACCTCCCTAGCAAATTAGGTGACTGACAGCGCTGCCCCTACCAGCGCTGAGTGGAAAGTCTAGACAAAACTCCATCTTCTTGGTGGCGCCCTGCATTTCTGGGGGCTCCTCTGACAGCGAGCTGAATACGCACGTGGAAAGTAAATTGAGGGGATGAGGGAAGTTCAGGGCACCTTGGATCCTGGGACCCCTCACCCTGTGGTTGGCACACCTGCTGCCTGTTGCTCCTGGGGACAGTGCCTGGCCCCCCTGAGCCCAGGGTAATGAAGACCCTGGTCCCTTTCCCTCCTCACCCTCTCCCCTCAGCCCCCACATCAAGATACTCCCTGGAGATATGCTTTAGTGTAAGCCGGGGGCCAGGAATGGGAGGAAAATAACAGAAGATAACATTTGTCCTCTGCTTACGTGCTTAGCTGAGACCTTCTGACTCTTTTTAATTTACAAAAGGTAAGACCATATCTTTAAATCCTACAGACCAATGACAAATTTCCTGTCTGCTCTAGATAGGGGCTCCCCTTTTGTGTTCCCACTCCCGGGGCTGCCATAGCAAAGTACCACAAGCTGGGTGAGTTAGAACCACGGAAGTGAATTCTCGACAGTTCTTGAGGCTAGATGTCCAAAATCAGGGTCTTGGCAGGGTTGGTCCCTTCTGGGGGCTCCCGAGAGAGAGTCCGTTTCATGCCTGTCTCCCAGCCCCTGGCAGTTGCTGGCAATTCCTGGTGTTCCTCAGCTTGTAGACGCGTCCCTCTCATCCCTGCCTCCGTCTTCGTGTGGCATCCTCCCTTCTGTGTCTCTGTCTCAGTTTCCCTCTTTCTCTCATAAGGACACGGGTCATTAGATCTAAGGCCCAATCGAAAGCCAAGATGATGTCATATAAAGAGCCCTAATTAGATATTAATTTAAAATTTTTAAAAATCAGCCAGGTGCAGTGACTCACACCTATAATTCCAGCATTTTGGGAGGCCAAGGTGGGAGGATCACTTGGCCAGGAGTTTGAGACCAGCCTGGGCAACATAGCCAGACCCCATCTCTACAAAAAAATTTTAAAAGTTAGCCAGGCATGGTGGTGCGCACATATAATCCCAGCTCCTCAGCATGCTGAAGCAGGAGGGTCACTTGAGTCCAGGAGTTTGAGGTTGCAGTAAGCTGTGATTGCACTACTGCATTCCAGCCTGGGCAACAGAGCAAGACCCTGTCTCTAAACAAATAATAATAATAATGGAGGTAATGATATTAATTTTATTGGCATGCCTCCTGTGTGTCAGGCGTTGTAAGAAATGGGCATTATCTCATTTAATCCTTACAAAATCCCCATTTTACAGATGAGGAAACCGAGGCTCTAGGGAAAGAAGTTCCCCAGCTCGTAACTATCAGTACTTGGGCTTGAAACCGTGTTTATTGGATTCTAAAGTCCATCCTTTAACTTCTGTGCACAGGAACACAAAAGGAGGAGCCCCTATCCAGGGCAGACAGGAAATTTGTCATTGGTCTGTAGGATTTAAAGATATAGTCTTACCTTTGTAGATTAAAGAGAGTCGGAATTTCTCAGCTAAGTTCATAAGCAGAGGACAAATGTTATCTTCTGTCATCTTCTCTCCTTTCTGGCTCCCAGCTTCATCCTATTCTTTCCATTGCTCTGCTGCACTTTTATGTGAGTGAACAGATTTATTTACCTTTTTTCTCTCTGACTTTTTTTAAGAGACAGGGTCTCATTCTGTTGCCCAGGTTGAAGTGCAGTGGCACAGTCGTAGCTCACTGCATTCTTGACTTCCTGGGCTCAATCAGTCCTCCTGCCTCACTCTCCCTAGTAGCTGGGACTACAGGCATGCACCACCATGCCCAGCTGATTTTTGAAATATTTCTTGTAGAGGCAGGGTCTCTATTGTTGCTCAGGCTGGTCTCGAATCCTGGTCTCAAGCAGTCCTCCTGCCTGGACCTCCCAAAGTGCTGGGATTACAGGCTTGTGCCACCCCACCTAGCCTCTCTTTGATTTTCTTTACTGACTTTTTGACATCGTTTGCCCTTTTAAGGGTCATTTGAGGCAAAGCCCTCTCCAGGCTTCCATGGGTTCCTTCAAACACTGAAATGCACCCCTGAGCTCATGAACAGCAGCTGTTTCTGTGATGAAGACTGCTCTCAGTAAATAGGAATGATGACCGACAGCCACATACACAGAGCTGACCTGGGCTTCCATCCATCACTTAAATGTGCTTCTTCCCATGGCTATTTCTCACTGTGGCATTCATCATCATGTTGCAGAAGGCCGCTATTGACACCATTATAACTGAATCTTACAAAACAGAGGGAACTGTCATTAACAGGCAGACATGGCTTTCATCAGAAAATCTCCAACCCTAGATCCAGCACCACCAGATGATCAATGTCTCCGTTTCTTCTGTGCTGCCACTGCACAGATCCAGAGCTCTTGTGAGGAGTAATGAGCAGAACAAAAAAGAGTAATGTCTCACCGGGCGTGGTGGCTCACACCTGTAATACTAGCACTTTGGGAGGCTGAGGCAGGCGGATCACTTGAGGTCAGAAGTTCAAGACTAGCTGACCAGCATGGTGAAACCCTGTCTCTACTAAAAATACAAAAAAATTAACTGGGCATGGTAGCGGGCCCCTGTAATCCCAGCTACTTGGGAGGCTGAGGCAAGAGAATCTCTTGAACCCATCTTGGCAGTGAGCTGAGATTGCGCCACTGCACTCCAACCTGGGCAACAGAGCAAGACTCCATCTAAAAAAAATAAAACTAAAAAAAGTAACCTCTCGGCCAGGCGCGGTGGCTCATGCCTGTAATTCCAGCACTTTGGGAGGCCAAGGCGGATGGATCACAAGGTCAGGAGATCGAGGCCACGGTGAAACCCCGTCTCTACTAAAAATACAAAAGGTCAGGAGATCGAGACCACGGTGAAACCCCGTCTCTACTAAAAATACAAAAAATTTGCCAGGCACGGTGGGGGGCACCTGTAGTCCCAGCTACTCAGGAGGCTGAGGCAGAAGAATGGCGTGAATCCGAGAGGCGGAGCTTGCAGTGAGCTGAGATCGTGCCACTGCACTCGGCGACAGGGCGAGACTCCGTCTCAAAAAAAAAAAAAAAATGTAACCTCTCGACATGTGCAAGCACTGACGACTGCAGGTCGCTGGATCGAATGCTTCGTGTATGTGGCCTTAGGATCTTCCTCTCCTCTGACTCTATCTCAAGGGTAGCCACAGATGCTGCTGAGAACAGGATGAGTCCCTGCCCCTAAGGGGATCCTAGGAGAGCACACTCAAGGCTCTGCAGGATCCAAGAAAAGCAGAGTTACCCCTTGGTGGTGGGAAAGGTGGAACCTCATGGAGAAGGCAGCGTTTGGGTCTGGTGTCGAAGGCCAAACTGATAGAAGTCCATGCTGTTGGTGAAGGTCACAATGTGTTAAACCAGGGAGGCCAGCAAGTAGGAAGCCTGCTCAGAAAACACCTGCAGACCAGTTCAGCTGGTGTTTGGGTGCGTGCAGGTGGGTGGTTAGAAGGAAGGAGAGGACAGTCAGTTGGCATTACCACACTTAACTCAGTTCCCTCCTGTAGCACTAGTCCCTCAGCAGCAGCTGTGTTGCAGAAATTAGTTTAGTTTAGTTTAGTTTTTTGAGATGGAGTTTTGCTCTTTTTGCCCAGGCAGGAGTGCAATGGTGAGATCTTGGCTTACTGTAACCTCTGCCTCCTGGGTTCAAGTGATTCTCCTGCCTCAGCCTCTGAATAGCTGGGATTACAGGCGTGCACCACCATGCCCGGCCAATTTTGTATTTTTGGTAGAGACGGGGTTTTACCATATTGGCCAGGCCAGTCTCGAACTCCTGACCTCAGGTGATCTGCCTTTCTCGGCCTCCCAAAGCGCTGGGATTACAGCATGAACCACTGCGCCCGGCCAAGATTTTTATTATTTCTGAATGGTTGCCCCTAGTGGATCTCTGCCTCCAGGACAGCTGTTTTCTCCTAAAGTGCATCTGGAATAGCTTTCAGGTTCACCGTCTTTCAACTTCTGGAAAAGACAGATTGAATTAACATTGTCCTCTTATGCTCCATGAACCAGGCTACCCCTACTGGGAGAGTAGGATCCATGGATGGAGCTCTCATCACCTTCCAGCCATGCCCCTGTTCTTGGTGTCTGCTTTGCTGAAGTGTTCCTGGAGGGGGTTGGGGTAGGAAGGAGAGGGGAAGCAGGAGAGGAAGACTCCACACCCTGAGTCTCCAGTAGGAATCTCCTCTCCAGCCCTCAGCACATGACATTCAGTGACCTGGACACTTCACTTTAGTCCTCATCCAAGCCCCTCCCCCATCCTCTGGTCCACCGAGAAGGTTCTGAAGCGTATTTTGTACATTGGCATCTCTTGGTCCAGTTTGCCAGAGAAGGAGCTCAGTGTCTGTGGAACTGATGAAGCAAGTTCAGGTCAGAGAACTCCCCCCATGCACAAACCAGAGACTTGGAAACAGCCAGAGAACTGTGTGTCGACTGGGTAATTCAATGCCATACCGCTCCCAAGAACTGAAAGGACCTGGTCATTTGTCACCAGAAAGGCTACGTGTCCCAGCTCTTTAACAGTGGGAACCTCGCTGTCCTGTTTGTGGAATATAATCCATCAGCAATCTAATGGTCTATAACAATTAAGACCCAAATCAAAGGAGTTGGTTTTGAAGTTTCTAGAGCAGAAAAAAATTCTTTAAATTTCTTTGTAAAGATGGGGTTTCCCTATGTTTCCCAGGCTGGTCTTAAACTCCTGGCCTCAATATAGCGAAATTTAGATGCCTGGGTGGAAGAGCTTATAGTTTTTGGCTTTTCCGCTTGGTTTCTCAGAATCCTTGGAGCCCCTCTCTTCTTCTTACCACCAGTCAGCCTCCAACCCGTTCCTCTACCAGCCCCTTCCCAATTCCTTTTGAGAGATTGTTATAAGTAGTACCTTCTCATTATAGGAATATTGAAAAACACAAAGAAAGCAGCATCTATGAATCTGCCTCCCATGGGAAACTACAGTTAGCATCTTGTATTTTATGTTAACCTTTTAAAAAATGTTTTAAGATGAAAATTCAAATGGATGCTATTCTGATGAGACTTGGGCTAGATGGGGCACAAGTAGGGGCTTCTTGCTTTCAGTCAGATGAAGGAGGGGAACAGTTTCCACAATTTCTAGAGGGTCCTTCATTTTGCTTTCTTGATTGTTTTAGGGAGTGGCTGAGGCTGAACTGGAACAGAACCTGAGTCGGACTTTCAAAAGCCTCTTCAGAGCAAGCGATGAGGTGAGGGGTGGGGACGGGGGCAGAAAAACAGGAGGGGGCCGTTGTGAAGGAAGTTGGGTACCTAGTGTGTGGCAGGGACCAGGAGTAGCAATCTGGCCTCCTTTTCTTTCATTTCTGTAGTCAGGGTAATTGAGGTCCCCACTCTCCTGGTCCGTCCTTAGTGGGAAAATTTATATCCCCACTGACACACAAGGTCAGAGAATGATTATAATAATGATAGCTTAGAAATTATGCTATTACCATTACCATTTTAACATGCATAATTGGTTTACCCAAGTCCAAAATTAATTGCTGTCCCCAACTCTCTTCTTGAAGCAGAGGAGTTTAAAAACCTTTAACTCTGTAACCTGCACCCTCCTGTCTTACGTGTTAGGAGTCATCATCACTATTGTTGTTTTATATACAGTCAATTCCTGCTCCCTGTCCCATATTTTCCACTTTCTTTACTGATCACTTCTTGCATCTCACTCATTTGCATTGAGTTCAGTTTCTTTCTTCCTGAAGCATCCCCTTTAGTAGTTCTCTCAATAAGAGTCTGTTGGTAGTAAATTCAGATTGTGGTGCCTGAAGACATCTTAATTTTAATCTTAAAGAATCATTTATCTGAGTATAGAATTTTAGGGTGTTTTCTTTTAGAAAATTCTGTCTTTGCTTGTGAGTCAGCCTCGGGTCTAACCCCCTGTATGTTAATTGTCTAAGCCAATTAATTATCCTGGACACTGCAGGTCTGATCTGCAGTTTAACCCATCTTTGAAGTATTAATTTCAATAAATAGTTTTTTTAAATTTGTGAAAGTTTTATTTGGTTCTTTTTCAAATCATTCTGATCTCTTTTGATAGAGTCTTGTATTCTTATTTTTCAGTTCCTTTTATGTCTCCAATTATTTGAAGTATATTAATTTCTAATTCTTTTTTTTTTTTTTCTCTGTCTCTCTCTCCCTCTTGCAAGCTCTATTATTTGATGTTTTTGGAGAGTCATATCTCACTGTTTGCTCCTTTTGCTGCCTTTTGCTGTGGGGCCTTGTTATGTGAGTGTGGGTTTTGTAAATTTGGTTTATAAACTCATCTTCAGCAGTACTTAATCTGTACCTGTCTGCTTCAGTTGGGCTTGAGGAAATGACTCCTTGAGTGGTTAAGGATTTCTTCTGCCAAGCATCCTGGGGGCATTACCAGCCTAGGCTCACTTTGTTGTTGTTGTTGTTGTTGTTCTTGTTTACTTCACACCTTGGGGGTTTCCAGATCATGCAGAGAATGCAAACTCAAATCCAAGCAGTTGGGAAGGCAGGCCTAGAGCTATGAATTCCCAAGGGGGTGTCTTTTGGTTTCCTCTTAGTACCAAGCTGAAACAGATGAATTCCTTTAACATCTTTATCATCATGAGGGGATTTTTTTTCTCATCAATTTTTTCACTGAAGGTATAGCATGTCAGAGACCCCAGATTTACTGGCTTTACCATGGAGTGGCATGGAATATCACATCTCCGACTTCTCATCATAGGCCTAAGGTCTCTTTTCTTGTTCCTATGGGTTGATAAACCTAGGTCTTCACATTACCAAGGTCTGCAAGGGCCCTGGGGCAGTTCTCAGCCCAGAGCTTTGGTTGTGAGCTCCCTCTTTACTTGACTCCTGTGAGGGGGTCCCTGGCTCTCTTGGGAGTTCCATGTGTTTGTTACAGCCTGCATGGTACTTAGAGGTCATTTGTCGTAACAGGGTTTTCAGATGAGCATATTTCCTTTGCATCACCCGTGACGTCATTTGTAACTCTTCTCTTTTCTTCCTACAGAGTGTTTTATCCATGCATAAAGTCTGTGAAATGGGTAAGAGACATGCTTGGGAGAGCCACATTGGGAACCAGCTGAATGTTAAATGGATGTTTCTGCCTCTAACTGCTGTGGGCAGAAGCCCTGAGCCCTCCAGCTCTGAACTTAAAGTTGCCCAGGCAGGGTCCCCTTGGCCTGCATAGGGCTGACTCTAACCCCAGGCCTGAGCACACAGCCTGGAGTTCCTACCCTTTAGGGAGCTGTGGCTTCAAGATCTTAAACAGTAAGAGCTTGGAGGAGTCTTAGAGCTCGTCCAGGGCAAAATCCACCCTCTGCTGATAAGGACCCCAGGATTGAGATCTTACCTCTACGGGGGTCACCCGGTGTATGCAGGTGGAGTGGGTGGGTCCCCTGCCCAGGTCTCCTCCATTGCAGTTCGCCGGCCCCTCTCCATCCAGGCGCCACGTTTCCAATTCCCCCACGTGGAGCCCATCCTTGTGTCCCTCCTGGGTTGGGTATGAGTGAAGGGTCAGAGTTGAGATTTGATTGGAGCTCATCCCCATGGCCCCTAGATCCAGCACTCTTCCCACAAGACCTTATTTTTGCTGCAGCACTGTGGCCTTGACATCATTCACTTGTATTTTTGTGAATAATGATGACCACTGTCACTTGTCTGGGCACGTGCTGACCATCTGTATAAAACTCTGGACTAGCCGCCTTTAGATAAATTATTTATGATCCTCGAAGCTTTCCGAAAAATGCTACTATTTTTAATTTCCAAAGAGGAAAACAGGTCTCAGAGGGTTAAGTAACTTGTCCAAAGTGGCTGAGCTGGGATTAAACTCCTCTGACCCTGCAGGCCATGCTCTTGTCACTGTTCAAAGAACATCTCCCTTCCCTCCCCCACACCCACATTCCCTTATTCCTTCACACTGTCTGTCACTCATTCATTCACCCATTCATTCATTCCTCAAAAGCTGTGAGCACACGCTGGGTATGAGGCCAGGGCTGCATGCTCAGACACCCAGACACACGAAGCAGTGTGGCCACCCTGGGTGAGCCCACTGTCTCATGGGAGGCAGAACAGCTGGGATGCGCGCAGAGGGGCCCTGAGGTACAGTGAGCCTGGGGCACCCGCCTAGTGGGGAGGCTTAGGGTGGTTTCATCACAGGGTGACACACTGGTCACATACCCCTTTGATGTGTCTCACAAAAGCCTGGAATAGCCAGCTGCTCTGCCTCTGGGTCTTCGTGAATCTGAAAATGACGACTGGCCCTGTTCAGGCACCAGCACTGAGGCTGTGCCCTGTGAAATTGCAGTGGTCCCTGGGCTGCCAGGGGTCATCACAGGCCATCCTCTGGGGGGACTGTGCAGCACCTTGAAGACAAGATAGGGGTCCACAGTGGGATACCATAGAGGGTCTGTGCAGCACACGGGAGGCGACAGGATCCAGCCTCCTGGCCTGGGTTCTCTTCCTGCCTAAGAGGAAAAACAGAGCAAGCCCTTAGGAAAATTCCAAGAATCTCTGGCAATATCTCCGAAGGGTCACAGTTAAGCTGGCTGGGAAAGGTTTAGAGAGGGGGAGAGCAGGATCTGGGGGCTGGCAGGGTCTGGGCTACAGCTGCTGTGTACCTGAAAAAGCCGGCGACTGTGGTTGGTCCAGGAGCTGTGATAATAGCCAGTGAAGTCGTGGCTAGGTGGGAGGGAATGTCAGCCTGCAGTGTGACCGTGAGATCACAGCTTGGAGCTTTCGAGGAGATGGGCTCACTCTGGCAAAGGATAAGGGAACAAAAGATGGAGGCGCTCACAAGGCCTTGCGCGAGTTCAGATGGTCTGTGAGAGGCAGTGAGGTACCCAGCCTCCGTTAGAGGCCTTAAAACGCAGAACCCTGGCCCGGGGATGGGAAAGTCAACAGCTGGCTTTTTTTGCAGGAGGACTTTTTGTAAGGACCCCAGAAGAGCCCAGCCTCAGCAGGATGGTCACCGAGGAGGAAATCCAGTTCTATGTGCAGCAGTTCAAGAAGTCTGGTTTCAGGTAAAGAGAGCGCAGGGCCCAGACACAGATGAGAGACGATCGACAGATAGTGATCTTCCGCCCTCAGGGTGGAGGGTGAGGCCCAGTTCTCCTCCACCACAGCCCTCATGGGTGCCAGGCCAGCCTCTGCTTGAATGCCTCCAGTGTCAGGAGGCTCACTACTTTTTGGTGCTCAGCCTGCTCTAGTTTGGGACACTCAGCTTGTTCTTCCTTATGCTTGCAGAGCCCCCATAGGGCAGAGGTTTTCAACTACTTTTCAGTCATGGCTCCTCGGAGAATCAGATGGCAACTCTGGGCTCTTTCTTCAGAAAGACATAAAAATCCACATAAACTCAAAAAGTGCATACATTTTGGTGCATTTGCCCTACTTCCCGATGTCATATTAGGAGGGGGCATCTTTGCTCCACCTCCCTGTGTCCCTTTCAAGTGGGCTCCCTGGGGCAGGCGAGTGGCCTCTGGATGGTGAGGCTGCTCAACCAAGGTCCCCAGCATCAGCAACCTCCCCAGCCTCCAAGGCGACACGATGACATTCCCTGGACAGTCCTGTAGGGCCGGCTTCTATGTGTCCCAGAAGACCACCCAGAGGCTGCCAGTTCACTCAGTGGAGTCCTGTGTCCTTGCACAAGGCCTCGCTGCTAGAGCGTGGCAACTGCGCCCAACAGCACGGCGTGGGTCCTGGGCTCTATTCTCTTGCCCCTGCAGGAGGCTTTGCTCTTCCCAGGATGACTGGCCGTGCAGAGCAGGTTTCTGTTGGTGTGTGTAGCAGAGCCGTCTACTTACCACCTCCCTCTTTTTACTTTCTGATCTCTCCCCAGAGGTCCTCTAAACTGGTACCGAAACATGGAAAGGAACTGGAAATGGGCCTGCAAAAGCTTGGGGCGGAAGGTGAGTGCCAGGTTCAGTGTGGTCTCCTCTGCACCCCGGAACCCACCCATGGGGCTTCCCATTGGCCTGAGCTGATATGACCTGGGCCAGAGCTGGTCGTGGACAGACCTGCTGGCCACCTCCTTTCCCTTTGGGGTTTGGGAAGTGACTCCCTTCAGGGGTTTCCCGTTAGGATCTTTCTTGCTGGTATTTCCCTTGGGATGGTAGAGGGTGACGTTGGGGATGGAGGTGGGGTGTGTCCAGGTTACTGCAGCATCCATCCAGAATCCCCAGGTCCCCTGGTGGTACCCCAAGCCAGGGCTGCAGATGGCCCAGGGCACCTCCCAGAAGCGACATGGATACTGGAGCTCCCAGCGCTGGAGGAGCATTAGACGCTCTCAGAGATGTGACTTCAGCCTCTGGTTGAGTCACCTTGCACAAGCGAATCTCTGAGTCTCAGTTTCCTCATTTGTCAAGCAGAAGATAGGTTTCCAATCTCTGGGTCTGCAGAAGGAGTAATAGAGGTCCCCAGTTTACATTCAAAATGTTTAAAAATCTAAGGGAAATCAAATTATTCCCCAGTGTGATTGTGCAGGTCGTCAGGCCTTCATCGGCTCACTCAGTAACCCTGGTTACCTTGTTGGTTCACTCTGTAAGTGAACACACTGCTACGTGCCAGGCTTCCTGCGAGACCCTGGGATACTATGGTGTGTAAACAGACCAGGTCTTAACCTCCCGAAGTTAGATCTTGAGGCACTAGAGTAGATAACATCGTGGTTAAGAGCAGCCTAGGAAGCACATGGGCTGAGTCTAATCCCTGTGTGACCCTGGGAAAGGTACTTAACCCCTCTGATCCACTGTTGCTTCTTCTGCAATATGGAAGTGGCAAGAACAGTGCCTCCCTCATAGAGCTGTGTAAGGATGAAATGGGTGAAGGCACATGACCTGTTACAAGCAGTACTGGGAACCTAGTAGCTCCATTAGTGTTCCTTGTCATTGTCATCATATGACTGACGAAAATGACCAAACTGCAGTTGGACAGACAAAATCTCTCAAAGCGTGGAGGAAAATATTGACAAAGGCACTGGGAAGGTGAATCCCAATGGTGCTAAGGTCAGAAACCCTCCTCTTCCACAGTTTCTTTTTTTCTGGAAACAGTCTTGCTCAGTTGCCCAGGCTAGAGTGCAGTGGCGTGATCTCGGCTCACTGCAACCTCTGCCCCTGGGTTCAAGTGATTCTCCTGCCTCAGCCTCCCAAGCAGCTGGAATTACAGGAGTGCGCCACCACAACCGGCTAATTTTTTGTGTTTTAGTAGAGACAGGGTTTCACCATGTTGGGCAGGGTGGTCTCAAACTCCTGAGCTCAGGTGATCCACCCACCTCGGCCTTCCAAAGTGCTGGGATGACAGGCCTGAGCCACTGTGCCCAGCCTCTCTTCCGCAGTTTCCGGTCAGATCTTCCTCTCTCCTCCCCCACCTCCTCCCATCCTGCCCCCCTGCCACCCCCTACCCAGTTCACATTTTAGCTTGGAACATTCTAGAGCTTACAAACCTCATAGAAGCCTCAGGATTCATTTTAGCCACAAAATCATTTTTGACCTTCTCCTGGCTCCTGGTTGTGGACGGGGGGGTGCGGAGAGATGCCCATCACTCCGTGTGTAAATGAAAATAGTGCAAGTTCCTCAAGCAGGGATGGGTCAAAGGTGCTTGGAAATTAGGGTAATGGTGGAGCGAGAACAAATAAAAAAACACAGAGGTTTCCTGGCCTTCCTGTGCATGCCTCCCTGCGTTCAACTCATTTGCCTGCAGTTAAAAGGGAAGTCATTTTGCTGCTGTTCATGTCACATTGATAACTATCGTGACTGCCCCCATTCTCTCCGGAACCTTGGCCGCCCCTTTTAAGCGTCTGTTTAATTCAGAGAAGAGGAATCTTGATCTTCATTCAAGGGTGTCTTCCCTCTTGGTGCGGTCGATTCAGTTCTCCCAGTTACACGCAGCTCTGCACACGTTCTCACTCACACACGTCTGCACACACAAGACCCATGTTGGCCTCTGCACTGCTGAAGCTGTCATTTTAAAGATCTCCAGTAATAACCACGAGTCTGTTGTGCAAAGTTTGGCAGATACAATGTCAGGACCACAGCAGGGCGGTGGGCAGGGGTCTTTCATGGGAGGAAGGGAGGGCTTCCCTTGTGGAGTGCCGGCCACTCCTGTTTCCTGTTCTCTCCCCAGATCCTGATTCCGGCCCTGATGGTCACGGCGGAGAAGGACTTCGTGCTCGTTCCTCAGATGTCCAAGCACATGGAGGACTGGGTGAGGGAATGGCCCTGCACAGGGGTCATCGGTGCCCCCCGGGAGAGGGCATGGGCAAGGGTGCTAAGAGGGAAGATGGCAGCGGAGGATACACCTTGTCATGTGGATGGGACCGCGGTTGAAGCACTTCAGTAACATCACTGTCCCCCGCTTGCAAGCAGCAACCGTGACTGTGCCTTCCTTTCCCCTGCACGCATGTGGGGTTTCGTTCACTCATCATTCCCTTCCTAAGTCATGCAGGGTTCGGGCAGGGTGGCCTTCGGGGAGCAGAGAGAAGGCGTCCATTGCCCGTTGCTCTAACCTGAGACACACCCATCTGCATTCTTCCATTTACTTTCCTGCGTGGCTTTCCTTTCAGATTCCCCACCTGAAAAGGGGACACATTGAGGACTGTGGGCACTGGACACAGATGGACAAGTAAGGAGGTTGGGGGCACCTGGGGTCAGGGAGAGCAGGGCCCCCTGTTCACCTTCCATAAAAGCTTTCCTGGTTTCATTGTGGTGGCTTTGGCCTGGCTTAGCCACTCATGTCACTCACCTCTGCCTTGGAGTTGGGTGGGTAGGCACAGACAAGTGTGAATGGCTTTGTTTTTTTTCTTCTCCCTTTCCTCCAGGCCCGCCGAGGTGAATCAGATCCTCATTAAGTGGCTGGAGTCTGATGCCCGGAACCCACCGGTGGTCTCAAAGATGTAGCACGCAGCGTGCATCCACGCTCAGCAGGTGTGCCATCCTTCCGCCTGCTGGGGCACCATTCTTAGTATACAGAGGTGGCCTTACACACATCTCTCGTGGATGGCAGCATTGCTTTGAAGGGGTTTGGAAAAAAAAAGATTTTCATTACATAAAGTGAATCAAATTTGACATTATTTTAGATCCCAGAGAAATCAGGTGTGATTAGTTCTCCAAGCATGAATGCATCGTCCCTTTATCTCTAAGAACCCTTAGTGTCCTGTGGGGGAACAAAATGGGGTGGCGAGGTGGTGATTTCTCTTTAACTGACCAATCCATAGTTTTGGAGAAAAATCAGCCATTCACTGAGAAGAATCTTAGTAGAGATTGGGATGCGTTACTCAATAAAGCTAAGATGACTATGCTGCTGGTCGCTGTTCTTGGAGAGGTGGAGTGAGTGTTCAAGGAGAATGCATGGCGTTGGGATGAGCCCTTTCTCTCTGCTTTTGAGCCCTGTTCTGGGCTCCGAGGTGCTGCATGATCTAGGCCTTGCTGGCCAGGAGACACTTCTACGGGGATGGCAGTGTCTCTTGTGCTCTGTCCCCTAAAGCAGCCACTGGCCACAGGTAGCCACCTGCCTTTCTCCCAGCTTCCCTAGCAGATTTTGCTCAGGCACAAATGCGCACCTTGAGCATGCGAAATGTGCTAGTGAGGCTGAGGAAGCGAATTTTAAATTCCATTGAATTTTAATCAGTTTAAAGTTAAATAGCAGCAGCTGCCATGAGGCTCAGGCAGATCCAGCCCGTCTTCCCCTCTGCCCTCTCCTCCCTCCTGTCACATCCAGTTAGGTGCCTGTCTCACTGATGTGTCTCCCGCAGTGGTCTCTCCCCTGCCCTGCTTCTGGCCCCAGAGTGCTGGAGCAGCAGCCTCTTCACGGGTCTTGCCGCCCACGTGGTTGGATCCTGAACCTTGCAGGGCCTCCCCCACTGCCCCTGCCCACCCCAAGCCCGGCCCCATCACCCTCCAATTCCTAACTGCCCTCCAGCAGCACACTCGCAGGTGCTGGTCCTCCTTAACCCTCTGCCCGACTTACTCATTCTTTGCCTGGAATGTTCCTCCTGCCACCTCCTCCAAGCCCATAAGCTGGGTCCCGAGCCCTTTCTCCCTGCCCGCCTTGCATGGTTATCGGGCTCACAGATGCACACACAATGGCCTCGCTGCACTTGCGAGGGGAAGCTTGCTGAAGAAGCGGCCCCTCCAAGCTGAGTTCGGCATGCTGATGGGCACGAGTTGGCCAGGCCACAAGGGCCTGAGTGTCTGTGTATGGGGAGAAAGCCAGGGGAGGTTTGAAATGGAGACTGCTGGCGTTTCTTCACTGCCCTAGTGCACCTGGAGTCTTCCATGCACCACCTCTGATCCTTCCAGAGAGTCCTTCCCATTTAACAGAAAGGGAAACTGAGGTTCAGATAACTTGCCCAGGACTACTTGGCTACATGGAGGCAGAGCCTGGATTCAGAAGCAGGCTCTCTCTGGCTCCTAAGGCTGAGCTTTCTTTACGAAAAAAAAGTTATCCTTTCTAAATCTGGAGGCAGACCACCTAGGTTAGGTCTCTGGTCTGCTGCATACTCACTGTGTGACCTTGAAAAAGGAGGTCTGTGCCCCAGTTCCCTCATCTATAAAAAAGGGGATGTTAATAGGACCTAATTCATGGGTGGTTGTATCGAGTATGTTAATATACACAGAGTTCTAGAACAGTGCTTGGCATGGAGAAAGTGCTATAGAAGTATCAGCTGTAAGATTTCCAGCTTGTCTTAGGACAAGACCTATAAGGGCTTTCCATTTCGAGCCACGCCACCACCATCTCAGTCTTTTGCATCTGAGAATTTAAAGGCAAGCATGGGGCCTGGGGGAAAGGCTTACACCAGATCACATGATTTTCCTTACTGGGTGTATTCAAGCTCATTTGTAAGGGAGCAGTTAGGGGAAAGGAAATAATCAAAACCTAAGAGTGTCCTTTACTAGAAGGAGCACGAACAGCAAACCTGTCTTCCCAAAAGTCTCGCTTTTAATGTTCTATCCAGTCATCTCCATCAGCCATCAGAAAGGCCTCAGAAATTCTGCTCCTTTAGCAGATAAGAGTTGAATAACTCCAGTTCATAGCATTGTCACAAAAATATAACTAGTTATACCAGATTGAGGGCTGTATCAGTCTGTTCTCCCATTGCCATAACAAACTACCAGAGACTGGCTACTTTATAAAGAAAGGAGATTTAATTGGCTCACGGTTCTGCAGGCTTTACAGAAAGCATGGCTGGGGAGGCTCCAGGAAACACAATCATGGCAGACGGTGAAGGGGAAGCAGGCACATCCTACGTGTCTAGAACAGGAGGAAGAGAGAGAAGGGGAAGGTGCTACACACTTTTATAAACAGCCAGATCTCATGGGAACTCACCATCATGAGAACAGCAAGGGGGAAATCCGCCCCCACCATCCAGTCACCGCCCACCAGGCCCCTCTTCCAACATCGTGGATTACAATTTGGGTGGGGACACAAATCCAAACCATATCAAGGGCCATAAAGGACACTGGACTGGAAGAGGAGGTCTTTAGGTTTTTCAAGAAGATTCTGGAATGTCCAGGGCTATGTTTCCTGGTCTGCTTTGAGGACCTTTGGGCCACACATCACGTGCTGCAGTGGTGGTATCGGGGCATTCCCTGGAACAAGCAGGGATGATTTTCAGATGCCATTTTAAGTACAAATGGCAAGGAGTGTGTTCAAAATGATTTAATTATAAAATGCTATATTTTGGGATTGAATTTAAATTTTTAATTAACATACTAGTTGCACATATTCATGGAGTACATAGTGATGTTTTGATACACATAATATGTAGCAATCAGATCAGGGTAATTACACCTGTCATCTCAAACGTTTATCATCTTTGTGTTGAGGACATTTAATAACCTCCTTCTGGCTATTTGAAACGATGTATCATTGTTGACTCTAGTCATTGCTCAGTGCTACACAACGCTAGGATTTACTCCTCCCACCGAGCTGGAATTTGACATTCCTTAACAAATCCCTCCCTATCCCCCACCTCTTCCCCCAGCCCTTCCCAGCCTCCTGTCCTCTGCTCCACTTTTTACTTCTAGGAAATGAACTTTTTTTTAGCTTCTGCATATGAGTGAGAACATGTGGTGTTTCACTTTCTGTTCCTGGCTTATTTCACTTAACAGAATGCTCTCCATTTCCATCCATGTTGCTGCGAGAGACAAGATTTCATTCTTTTTTTGTGGCTGAATAGTAAAAAACATGTTATTTTTATGTCATGATTACAAAGGGAATAGATTACAAGTATATTCACCTCTGCTAAAAGAAATCGGCGCTTTAAAAAGAGGTCCAACAGTCTTCATATTCTCTCTCACACCCTCCATCAGTGGGTTGCGCTGCTCCCAGGAGGCTGAGATCACTCATATAGTCTGTCAAGGAAGGACCACTTAGTGGCTGTCAATTAGCAACATCTAAGGTTTCCAGGAGACCCGTTTTCTAAAAAGTGAGTCTATTAGACTAGGCAGGACAAAAAGCTATTTCCGTCTCTCTTGGGGTGTAGGGAATCCATGGTTTTAGGCCTCGACATGACTGACCGCCAGTTTCCATATCGTTCACAGCCACATTACCATCAACACAAATTAAAAGCAAACAATGGTTAAAATATCTAGGTCAGAGGCTCAAAGGGTTTTTTCCAACAGGAATTGGGTGACAAATACTATGCCTCACTGTTCAGAGGAATCCATCTGGCCACAAATGATAAAATACTTTCTTGCCTGAGAAATTGTGGAGTATCAACTCCTGTACCCAAATGTGTAACTGTCTGTCTCCCTGTTAGACTGTGAGGGCGCTGAGATCGGAGGCTGCCTGTCTTAAGTAATTCATCTTTGAACCCAACTCAGCACTGGCCTGGCATATTGAAAATGCTCATTAGATGTTTGCTGAATAAATTGGAGAGTAAATGCATAAATGGATGAATGGACAAATGCATTCGTTTCAAGTTAAAATAATTAAAATTTGGTCAGCCATGGTGGCTCACACCTGTAATCCCAGCACTTTGGGAGGCCAAGGTGGGCAGATCACCTGAGGTCAGGGGTTTGAGACTAGCCCAGCTAATATGGCAAAACCCCATCTCTACTAAAAATACAAAAATTAGGTAGGTGTGGTGGTGGGCGCCTGTAATCCCTGCTACTCGGGAGGCTGAGGCAGGAGAATCACTTGAACCCAGAGGCGGAAGTTGCAGTGAACCAAGATCATGCCATTGCACTCCAGCCTGGGTGACAAGAGGGAAATTCCATCTCTATAAATAGCCTGATATCCTCAAGGTTCATTCATGTTGTCACATGTGCATGTGTGGGAATTTTCTTTCTTTTTAAGGCCAAATAATATTACATTGTATGTATAGACCACATTGTGTTTATCTACTCATTGGCAGGAGAAGGTCCAATAGCCCATGCTCTAAGGCCCTTCCAATGTGACTTGGGCTTATGTCAGAGTTTCAAAGACAGAAACAATTTTTTTTTTTTTTTTTTTTTTTTAGATGGAGTCTCACTCGGTTGCCCAGGCTGGAGTGCAGTGGCATGATCTCGGCTTACTGCAACCTTCACCTCCCGAACAATTCTCCTGCCTCAGCCTCCCGAGTAGCTGGGATTACAGGTGTCCACCACCATGCCCAGCTAATTTTTGTATTTTTAGTAGAGACAGGATTTCACCATGTTAGCCAGGCTGGTCTCGAACTCCTGACCTCAGGTGATGTACCCGCCTCGGCCTCCCAAAGTGTTGGGATTACAGGCGTGAGCCACCACGCCCAGCCCAACAGAAACAACTTTTTATTTATGCAACTCAAAGTAAGAGAATTCCTGAGAAAGCCCCAAGCAGTGATAATCATTTTCATTTGAATGTATTAAAGGCTATATGTATTTATCATCTTTATCAATTATCTTGGACTCAGATGGAAAAAGAAGTCCAAAGTACTTTAGGCAGCCTCGTCTACTTTGTCTCATGTGCTGAAGGAATGTTACGCCCTACGTTGTATTTTAAAGAGAACATGCTGGTGGAATGAGGCAGGGAAGGGAGACCTGCAGACCAGAAATGGTTAAACACCCTTCATGATGTCCACAGTAAGGACACGGGTGTTCACAGAAATGTGTTAGGTTCCCAGGTACAAATGGTGTATTAAGGAGGCATTCTCAATGATTAACAAGTCTGGCAGGGGAAAAGATCTAAAAACAAGCCCTTCGGTGACCACTAAGGCAGTAACATTCATTTTCCTTGCCAAGAAATGTTTGTAAAAGTTAAGACTCAGCAAACCCAGAACAGGCTGAGTCCTTTAGACGAGAAATAAATAACCCCTCGACCACAATCATGGGAGGGTGGCAACACAGATCCAATGAACTGATTCACGCTATTTTTGCTGAGTTTCATATTCTCATGTAATTTTATTTTTTTCAATAAAGGCAGTTTATAAAATTGATGTGCTTGGCTTAGGGTGGGGGTAGAAGCGTTCCATCCAAGGGCAGTAATGCCGGGGGAAGAAAGGAAACCTCCTGCGTGGATCCAGGCTCTGGAAGTTTCAAGGGAGGAGGGCAGGGAGTCCACAAGGGTCCCAGGGCTGTGGAATAGACCAGGCCCACCCACACCCCCAAGCACTAGGCTCAAAATGTAGTCACAAAAAGAGGAGCGCTTGGACTGGACTACAGCTGAAAGCAGAATTTGTGGGTGGAGAGGAGGATGTACTTGCCTTGAAATTATGAGGACAGGGTTTGAGAAGGAAGAGGGGAGTTAGAAAAGAAAAGAACTTTTATCTGAGGAACACAATCCTTTTAATGACCAGGCCCAAAGACACATTAAAATGATACGGCAATCATACCCTCCTCCCGGCTTTGAGCTCTGTCTCCATCTCTTGAAGCTGCTTGCTTCTGCCACAGGTACCTATAAATTAACCTAACAGTGCCACCCTGGACACTCGGACCCATATCCTATAGCTTAACAATGCCTAGCTGTTAGCGAACTCATCAATGTTATTTCTGTAAAGCAATGAGAAATGCTGACAAACAATTTTGTATCAGTTCACTCCCTGTCCGCCTTTTTTGCCTTTAAAAGTCCACGTGTAACTGCTGCTAATCAGAGAGTCTATTCAGGGCAACTTGAATCTATGCTCCCAGGTTGCAATCTGCAAGCTTGGCCCAAATAAACCCTCTACTCAGGTTAATTTCGCTGCAGCTTCTTTCCTTTAGGGTCTGCAGAAGCAAGTTCTTGGTTTGGGGTGATACCAGGCTACACCTCTAGCATGCCCTCCCCCCTTGCCAGGTGCCTCTCTGTCCCCAGGACTTGTGACCTCAGTCCTTGTGTTGGCCACAGCCCCTGGGCCCCTTGCAGAACTTTGGAACAGTGAGTGTGGAGAAGGGACAGCTGCCAACCTAACAACTGCTCTCTCCAGTCTCAGCCCCAAGGCCTCCGCACCCGAAGTCCTGCCTTTTCCAGCAAGGAGTCTGCGGTCTACCCCTGGGCCATGGAGCTGGCAGTTCTGGGGCCCCTGCAAGCCCTGCCCCTCCCTCAGGGACAGCCCCAAGTGCGCATATGCAAAGGAAAGAGCCCTGGCCTTGCCCTTTTCTCTCCTGAGGCCCCGACCCCAGGCTCTCCGGCATGCAGACACGATCTGCTACGGCTGCCATAACAAAGTCCCCCAGATCAGGTAACAAACAGAGACATTTGTGTTCTCACAGTTCTGGAGGCTGGAAGGCTGGGATCAAGGCGTTGGCAGGGCTGGTTCCTTCTGAGGCCTCTCTCCTTGGTTTGTAGACAGCCACCTTCTCCCTGAGTCTTTTTCTCATGGTCTTCCTCCGTGTGTGTGTCCTAAGCTCTTCTTATGAGGAGACCAGTCATGTTGGACGAGGGCCCTACCGTCTGTGCTACAGCCACCAATATCCTGTCCTGTCTCCCTAACAGTGGGGGGTGCTGGCCTTGGTCACCCCCCGGGTCTGGCAAGGGAATGAACACACGCAGGGACCCAGGTTTCAGCTGCACAGGCCTGCGCCCTCCTCCAGCCCAGGGTGCCTTGGCAGCCCCACATCAAGACCCCCCAGCAGCCCCAACATCACAGCCTCCCCTGATCTGTGGTGTTAAGCACCTAGTTAGAGGCTGGGGGTGTCCTTTGGCTCCAGAATCCCTAGGGTTGGGGTCAGAGTTCAGAGAGCTAAACCCTGCCCTCCCACCTTCCCTCAGAGAGGGAGCCCAGGGCGGGGGTCAGGCCTGAGCAGCTGTTTGTTTATGGCCTTCATCCTGCCTAAGTGGAGCCTGTCTCAATGCTGCTCACCTGCCTCTCCTGCCAGAGACCCCTCCCCGCTTCTCAGGAGCAAGAGCAGTGAGCAAGGCCCAAAAAACAGACTCACATTGACAGATGCAGAAAGGCACAAAGTGGCATTTAGCTGGCTTTACAGATGAGGAACTAAGGATCAAAGAGGGTGAGCGATTTGCCTGGGGTCACAGAGCCAATCAGCAGTAGGGCTGGGCACAGACTCAGGACTGATGCCAGCTCTGTGCTCAGTTACTGTCCATGCAATTGAACCAGTACCTGGTGAGTGCCCCCAGGTGCCTGCCAGCGAGTCAGCGTGCCAGGCAGGTGTGCTGCATGTTAGGGCTCCCGTTCTCACCTGCTGGGGCCAGCTCCCCTCAGCTGTAATTTTTGCTAGATAATCTCCCCTTCTCCTATGCCTGCCAGCAAGGCTCTGGGATTCTCTCTGCTATTTCCTTATTTGCTCAGGCTGATGGTCTCTAACTTGTAGAAAACGTCCCGGCCGAGACATCAGTCATGGTGGCAATGAACTCTGATTGCTCATTAGTGAGGATTGGGCTCCAGCAATCGATTTCACTAAGCTCTGTGACCCGGGTCCGTGGAATGCGCTGGTGCTTTGGAGTAAGACAGATGTGCCTTCTTATCTCAGTTCCGCCACTGATGTTTGTGTGACCTTGGGCAAGTAACTTCAAGTCCCAGACCTCAGTCCCCTCCCTGTAAAGTGAAGAGACCATTCCCACAGCCCAGGGCTGCCATGGGGATCTCATGACATAGTACCCTAGCCCATATGGCAGGCACCAAACAGACGTTACGTCTCCTCCTCTCCCTACCAGCTCTTAGTCTTTGCCTAGGTCCTCGCACCTCCCAGGGTGAGAATAAGTGGAGAATTTGAAGTCCATCTAGCAAAGTCAAGACCCTCCAAGGAGTACGCCCTCTTTGGTTGGTGACTGTGCAACTACAGAAGCAATCCTGGCTTCCCAGTCTGAGTGGTGGTGGGAGCACAGGGGTGGAGGAATGCTAGACCCAGCTCAGCCCAGTGAACTTGGGCCAATCTCTCCTCCACCCGGTGCCTCATCTTCACCTTCGAACAGAAGGCATTACCCAGAATATTCCTAAAGCTCCAGCATTCTCAGACTCCCGCAGAGGACGTGGCTCAAGCTGATCCCAGGCTGGGACAGACCCACTTATGCTCCCAAGAAGCCTGGCAGCAGGAGTGAGGGCTGGGCAACCACCTGGCTCCTCCCGGCCTGCACTGGTCTCTTACAGGTGGACGAGGAGAAGCAGGTGACCGTGGAGGCTGGCATCCTCCTGGCCAACCTGCACCCACAGCTGGATGAGCATGGCCTGGCCCTGTCCAGGTAAGAGCCCGTGCTCCCATTCCTGGGTGAGCCAAGGCCGCCTGCCCATCCCCCACCCTGGCCTGGCTGGACACTCAAGGATCTGGCAGGAGCCACAGAGGAGCACCTCCCAATGTGCACCCCTTTCTCTAGGCTCCTGTTCTTCCCCCTTGGGGTGCCTGTCTTCCCATCCCCTATGGGTTCAGGGGCTGTTGTGTTGGGAATAGAAAGAAATGGGCCAGAAATTAGATGAGCACTAAATAACAGTCTCAGAGATGAGACAACCCTGGATTAAGTCATTCTGAAAACTTGCAACAAACAACTCCAGGGATCCAAACACAAGAAAATGCAAATAAACCCTCAAAGGAACAGAAGACCCTGATGACTAAGCCACAGGGTTTCCTGGCATGCCTATCCATGGCTTCACTTGTCCCTCCATCCAAACATGGTATCAGTGATGGCTCAGGTTTAATATCAAGGGATTTCCTTTGAAATAGGAGCCAAACACAGCCAAAGAAGTGAATCTCTAACTGTGGAATTTCTACCATTAGAAACAGGTGACAGGTGTTTGGAACAGTGGTGTAAGCATTGTCTTTGCAGCTGGAAATCATAGCCATGGAAACCTGTGGTTGGTTTTCATGTGGGGGTGGTCTGCACACCTTAGCTTTCTTATCACAGGCCCTGGGGCATCATGATTCCTCTGCACTCTGGAAACCCTCTGTTCTGGCCTCTCTAAGGGCCATGGCAATGCAAACATTTATAGAATATCTGCCATGTGCAGGCCCTTTTCAGACCTTGGAGAGGCAAAAATTAACAAATCCCAGACCCCACAAGCGAGGAGCTCCCAGCAAGGGGCCACATAGACGAGGAACTGGCAGGCATCACACAGAGCAATAGGTTCGATGTCAGTGGAGCATTCAGGGCAGCCTGGGGCCCAAGTTCAGCTTTGGCAGGCAGGGGAATGTGTGAGATGGTGAGCATAGGAACCGGATCCCTTCGGGGGGACCCCCGGGTTGAGCCCCAAAAGATGATTAGGTATTAACCAGCAAGAGGAGAGGAGGGAGGAATCCCAGGCAGAGGGAGCCACAGTAGCAAAGCCCAGGAAAGGGACAGAGTGTGAGGTGTGCGGAGCCTGGAAGCAGACAGTGGAAACAGCCCGTGACCAATGACTAACAGGAGGAAATGTGTTCTTCTTAATTACAGACATCAGCTTCTGGGCCCTGAAGCATCCTTGCCCGTCTATGATGTGTCCCTGTCCTCCCCTAGGGGCCCCGTCCTCCTCGAGTGGCTCCTGGGATGAGGCCCATCTGCTTCTCCAAAGGCAGCTTGGATGTCCCATTCTGTATGTCCTAGGGGGCTGCCTGGGACTGTAGTTCCAAGGATGCTGGGGCGCTTTCAGGAAGAGGAAGGCTGCATGTGGAGTCTGGATGCCCTCTTTGGTTTCACTGTCACACCAGCCTTGTAGGGAAAGGATGAGAGTCTCACTTACAGACACAGAAGCCAGAGTCTTACCCAAAGATGTTGTAGGAAAGGGGTCCCGATCCAGACCCCAAGAGAGGGTTCTTGGATCTCACACAAGAAAGAATTCAGGGTGAGTCCATAGAATAAAGCAAAAGCAAGTTTATTAGGAAAATAATAAAATAAAGCAATAAAAGAATGGGTACTCCATAGATGGAGCAGCCCTGAGGGTTGCTGGTTGCCTATGTTTATGGTTATTTCTTGATGATATGCTAAACAAGGGGTGGATTATTTATGCCTCCCCTTTTTAGACCATATAGGGTAATTTCCTGACATTGTCATGGCATTTGTAACTGTTGTGGCACCGGTGGGATGTAGCAGTGAGGACGACCAGAGGTCACTCTCGTGGCCATCTTGGTTTTGGTAGGATTTAGCTGGCTTCTTTACTGCAACCTGTTTTATCAACAAGGTCTTTATGACCTGTATCTTGTGCCAACCTCCCATCTCATTCTGTGATTTAGAATGCCTTAACTGCCTGGGAAGGCAACCCAGTAGGTTTCAGCCTCATTTTACCCAGCTCCTATTCAAAATGGAGTCGTTCTGGTTCACATGCCTCTGACAAAGTCATGCAGCTGGAAGGCTCTGAGACCCCGTGTGTTTGGTGCCAGGTGGGGCAGGACAGCATGATGGTGAAGCCCAGCTCTGGGAGCAGTCTGCCTGGGCACGAGCCTGCCTCTACCTTGCACCAGCTGTTAGGCAAGTACCTTGTGCGTCGGGGCCACAGAGTCCTGCCTTAGAAAACAAGTCTCTAAAATGGGGGTATTCGGAGGGCTGGTTGAGTTAGAGATGCCCCTCGTAGTATGATTCGGTAAACGTCAGCCTCCTTCATTCTGGTTCTGTCAAGTCCTCGATCCGGGGACTCTGGACATGGGCTTTCTCCTCCCACTGTTATCTGTACCCTCTCAGGGACTGAAGTCCAATTTTCCTTCCAATTGACCCCTTTTTGCTGAAAGCCTCACTTTTATCTCTGTCTTTTAACAGGGTCCTAAGCATCTTCCCTCTTCCTTTTTAGTCTTCATACACTTCATGGAGAAGAGAAGCTCCTGCTGTCCCTTCACTGGCATTTGGGTCACTCTCATTCTTCACTGTTATAAACAATGCTGTGAGGGACATCCTCACATGTGTGCCTGCCATGTACTGGAGTATTTTCCTAGAGCAGAATTTCTAGAGTCCTCTTCTATTTAATCATTTTTAAAAATTTTGGATTCAAGAGCACATGTGCTTGTTTTGTCACATAAGTATATTGTGTAATGGTGGGGATTGGGCTTCTCGTGTACCCATCACCCAAATACTGAACATTGGACCCAGTAGATCATTTTTCGGCTCTCCCCCTTCCCCATCCTTCCCCATTTTTGGAGTTCCAGGTGTCTATTATCTTCATCCTTATGTCCATGAAATTACAGATGTGAGCCTTATGTCCATGTGTACCCACTGTTTAGCTTCTACTTATAAGCAAGAATATGCAGTGTTTGATTTTTCTGTTTCTGAGTTAGTTCACTTAGGATAGTGGCCTCCAGCTGTATCCATGTTCCTGCAAAGGACATGATTTTATTCTTTTTTATAGCTGCATAGTATTCCATGGTGTATATGTACATTTATTTTATCCAATCAACCATTGATAGACACTTAGCTTGGTTCCATGACTTTGCAATTGTGAATTGTGCTGCAACAAGTATACAAGTGCAGGTGTCTTTTTAATATACTGACTTCTTTACCCTTAGGTAATACCCAGTAGTGGGATTGTTGGGTGGAATGGTAGTTCTATTTTTAGTTCTTGGAGAACTCTCCATACTGTGTTCCACAGAGGTTATACTAATTTACATTCCTACCAGCATTGCATAAGCATTCTCTTTTCTCTGCATCATTGTCAACATCTGCTGTTTGGGACTTTTTATTTTTATTTTATTCTTATTTATTTATTTTTTTGAGACAGTCTTGCTCTGTCACCCAGGCTGGAGTGCACTGGTGTGATCTTGGCTCACTGCAACCTCCTCCTCCTGGGTTCAAGTGATTCTCTTGCCTCAGCCTCCTGAGTAGTTGGGACTATATATGTGCACCACCACACCTGGCTAATTTTTTTATTTTTAGTGTAGACAGGTTTTTGCCATGTTGGCCAGGCTAGTCTCAGACTCCTGACCCCCTGATCCGCCTGCCTCGGCCTCCCAAAGTGCTGAAATTACAGGTGTGAGCCACTGCGCCCAGCCAGGACTTTTAAGTAACAGCCATTCCGAGTGGGGTGAAATGATATCTCACTGTGGTTTTGATTTGCATTTCTCTGATGATTAGTGATGTTGAGCATTTTTTGTATATTTGTTGGCCGTGTGTGTCTTCTTTTCAGAAATATCTGAGATCTTCTTTTCACATTCTGCCATTTTCAGAAGAGGCATTATCACCCACTAACCCCACCAATATGGACAAAGAGATGAGAGTAGCCAGGAGGGTGAGCGGGTGGATGAGGGAAGGCTAGAAGAGGCTTGTGTGTCTTTCACTCTGTCCTCATTCAGCCAGGGCAGCCCCAGGTCTCATCTTCTCTCTCTGGGAAGGCATGAGGTGATATTTCCTAATCACTGTCATGTTGGGTTGAAAGTGGGAGATGTGGAGCCTCTGGTGTCCTCCAGCCTCCGTCAAGGGGCCTCGGTCTGCACTGGAGGAACCTGCCACATCCCTGCCCTCCCATCTTTTACCTGTAGAGCACTGTGTGTGAGCTGAGAACAGCTGGGCTCTCGGGAAGCTGTCTCACAGCTTGTGAAGCTCCAGGCGCCTGAGCCCTTGGAGGTCTTCAGAAAATACCTGTTTCCTTCTCCTTTAAGTTAGCGCTGAGGTGACTCAGAAAGTTCCTGGGAAGTAAGATTTTTTAAACTCTGGATCCGCTCTTCATCCTTGACCTTAAGATTGGCAGCTCTTTCTAATTCCCGTCCCCATGGTGCACGCCTCCCAAGGGGTACTGTGATCCTTTCATGATCTTGTTGTCCTGTGCACATGGAAGCCTCGCGTTACTCCTTCTAGGGCCTGGAACGCCAGGCTGAGGGATGAGGCCTTTCTCCTGGAGCCCCTGAAGATTTCTGAGCAGGAGAGGTGACAGGACCTCCTCCTCCTCCTTTCTCACCTCCCCAAACCTTTCCATGTTATTTATTTGTGAGATTTGAACCAGGTTGGTTCCATGAGGATGTTGCAGGCCTTGGTAGGCTGGGTACCTAAGAGAAGCCTCAGCAGGAGCATTTTGGCCTTTGGTTGGTGGAGAGCGAATTTATTGTTGGCAGATGGAGGTTGGAGGAAAGGAAGAAAGGGGTGTTGTGGGTTGTAGAGACCCCCAAAGCCAGGCAGGCAAGCCTCCCCTCAGCCCTGAACCATGTCGCCACTGGCTCATCTAACAAGCCACTTAGATGAAGAAACTGAGACCCTGAGAGAAGACGGGCAGGCCACGTCACACAAGCTAAGTTGTGGCAGATCTGGGATGAGAACCCAGACAGGCGCCGAATAAACTTCTCTGCCCTAAGGGGCCTCGCACCTCAATCTGATGGGCCTGGGAGTGTGCCTGCTGTCCTGGAAAGCCTAACTGGTCTCTTGTGTCCTTTTTGCTTTTTCTTGCTGAGCCCAGCCTGGGCATGGTGTTAGACATGACGGCAGCTGGCGTCGTTGGGTCTGGAATGCAAAACACGGGAATCAGGCCTGGCACCCTGGCCACCCAGGTGAGTCCACCTGCTTTCCCTGCAGTGCTGGCCCAGCTCTGTGGGGGCCTCACACCCAGTCCGTCTGGTCCCCTTTGGCAGAGATGTGACAGGTGCCCTCCAGGTGCATCACTGCCTTCTCCGGCTGATAGTCACAATGAGGAAGGGGCCCTCCTGCATGTCGGTGCTCTGACAGTTGCACAGTGCCCTTCCACCTTCGCTTCTTAGGATCCTCACAGCCACCCTGTGGGAAGGGATGGGCAGGGATGGGGTGCAGGGAAGGGGTGCCGTCTCCACTGAAGATCTGAGCCAGAGCTGCACAGGGGATGGGGCTGTCCAGGTTACCAGGTGCAGGGAGGGGTCAGGATAGGAGTCCGGTGCTTGTGGACCTGGAACCCCTGCCATATAGTCATTGAAAAGCATTTCTTACACTTCACAAGCGACCATTTGGGGAACTGGTTAAGAGCACAGGTCTGAGACTCAGCCCTGGGTTCAAAGCCTGGCTCCACCACCCACTGGGTGTGGAATGCACATTTGGTTGCTTAGCTTCTCTGGACATCTCTGTAAAAAAGAATCACCCCCAGTGGGGAGAGTAATCCTCAGCTCTTCGAAGAGGAACTGAGATAGCACATGTTACACGTGTGGCCGACCAGAGGACACTTCAGAGGATGCCTGTGTCAGGAGCCACCTTTGGAGGGCAATCACCTTGAGCTTTGAATGTTAGGTGGGGCTTCCTCTCTGCCAGGCTGGGCCTCCCTGGAGCAGGGTGCTGGGGTGCTTGCAGAGGCTGGCTGCTCGTTCATCGGGGATGTGCGAGACACTCCTGTGCCGGTGCAGCGGTGCACACACTCAGCTGTGATTTCTTTCTCCTGCGTGAGCGCATTTGCACTGGGGGCCGTGTGTCTCTGGCCCCTGGAGCATCATGGCTAAGCACTGGGGCTCCACCACTATTGTCTGTGTGACCTGGGGCAGGTCTCTTTGCCTCTGGCTACCTCAGTTTGCTTACCTGGAAAATGGGAATGCTTAGGATAGCCATGCATGTGAGGGACTTAGAAGAGTGTATACTGTTAGTGCCCAATAAATGTTTGTGACGGTTTTGCTTGTAAGACAAGGCCTTTTCCAGAGCCCACACTCGGTGCTGTCTTAGAAGCTTCAGCATTGCCAGGGATTAGACCACATGAGTCATCTAAGTTTTCTCTCGACTACACAAATTTCCTCTTGACTCTGCATATGTTTCCTCCCAACCAAGCACACCCTGCCTTGTGCAGGGGTTCTGATGAAGGCAAGTAGCCAAGCAAGCACTGTTTGACTGAATTCTAGGAGTCTGACTCAGGTAGTCCAGGCTCAGAGCAGCACTGAGACCAAAAGCAAACAGCCCAAGGCTGGGCGTGGTGGCTCATGCATGTAATCCCAGGACTTTGAGAGGCCAAGGTGGGCAGATCACTTGAGCCCAGGAGTTCGAGATCAGTCTGGCCAATATGGCAAAACCCCGTCTCTACAAAAAAACAATTTAAAAATTAGCCAGGTGTGATGGCACATGTCTGTAGTCCCAGTGTAGTCCCAGCTACCTGGGAGGCTGAGGTGGGAGGATCACTTGAGCCCAGGAGAGTGAGTGCAATGAGATGAGATCACGCCACTACACTCCAGCCTGGGCGACGGAATGAGACCCTGTCTCTAGTAAATAAATAAAAACAGCCCAAAAGCAATTTCTAGGGGACGCACTTTGTTTTTATTTATATTTCTTGAATTCTGTGAAGGGAAACCTAATTCCCAGTGACTGCTCCTTAAAACTCACTCTGCTTTCTCTTGGGCCTCACATACACACCCTGGTTGCTCCTTGCCCTTCTCCTCCTCCCTCTTTTCACCACAAAGTCCTCAAAAAATCACCAGGCAGAAGGGGAGCATCTGAGGGGATGGGGCTGGGGAAGGGGAAGGACCGAGGCCATTCACATCCATCATTCTTGCGCCCTCCCAGGTAAGAGGCTTTGCAGCAAAGCATAGAGGGATGCGTAGGTCCTGATTCGCTGGAGTCCAGCATGGACATTCTCATTTCCTCCTCAAAGCGGGGTTCACTGCCCAAGGGAGCCCAGTGGTAGCTGAGGGTGAAGGATGACATGAGAGCCACCCCCTTCCTCAAGATTTGGCCCCACTCCTAGTCCACTATCCAGGACTTATGTCAAACCGGTTGCCTCAGTTTCTACAAATGATCAGCAAAGTATGAACGTCACTGAGGCCGGGCGCAGTGGCTCACCTGTAATCCCAGCACTTTGGGAGGCCGAGGCGGACGATCACCTGCAGTTAGAAGTTCGAAGCCAGTCTGGCCAACATGGTGAAACCCAGACTCTACTAAAAATACAAAAAAATTAGCTGGGTGTGGTGGCGGGCACCTGTAATCCTAGCTACTTGGGAGCCTGAGGCACGAGACTCGCTTGAACCTGGGAGATGGTGGTTGCAGTGAGCCGAGATCTTACCACTGCACCCTAGCCTGGGCAACAAGAGCAAAACTCTGTCTCAAAAAATAAAATAAAAATAAAAATAAAAAAGAAAAAGAAAGTCATTGAGTGGCCGCAGATCAAAATGCACACAAGAGTTACTGGCTTTTCTTAGGCGCCCAGCTGAGCAGGCCTGGAAGCCAGTGGAAGGGGCTGCTGTTTTCTTTCACACTTTATCCTGATATTCCCTCATTTTATCCTTACCTCAGTAGTTATAACTGTTATCTCCATTTTACAAACAAGGAAACAGAGGGGCTGAGTAACACACCCGAGGTCATACAGCTAGCAAAGACAGTCCCTGCTGTGGATTGGTTCCTGGATCTTATGGAAGTGTTTTGCAGGCCAGCTCTCATTCGCTTCTCTGCATCTTAGACAAAAGCTAGCTTTTGTAAAACTCATTCTGATGCCCTCACCCCGCTCCCCAGGTGGCCACCATGCCCCATTTCTGCCAATTTCCCATCTCTGGTCTTTGCTCACTGTTAATGAGAATTAGTTCAGCTTTATCTATTCTCTCACCCCAAGCTCCTGGCCACCAACTGCACATGTCAAAAGCAATTTCCATCCAAATTAGCAGGTAGCGGACTGTGAAGTGTTTAAACAGCATCAAGAGAGGTTTTCTCTGGAGATGCCAGGGGAAGGTGTGGAAGTCAGTCATCAGATTTCTACTGGGCACCCTGGTCTTTGCAGAAACCCAAAGGCATCTGGCTGGGTGTGGCTGAGTGGGAGGATCTAGATCCCCAGGTGGATGGGTCCGTGGATGAGGGGAGGGACAGCTTGGCCAACACGTTGCCCAGGAAGAGCAATAGGCAGAGAAGTGCCTGGGACCCTGGCTCCTGGGCTGACCTGACGCCAGATGCACACACATTCCACTTTGTCTTCCCAAGGCCCTTCCCCCAGGAACCCATGGCTCCTTGAAGCCTAGTCTCCTCTTAGAGCTGCCCTGGGCAGAGGAGGCCTCGCTGCATCCTGACTGTGAGGCCCACAGGATGCGTGGGCAGCAGTTCTGGGAGGACAATCCAGGTCCCCTCATGCAGTGTTGGGCCCACCCCCTGCAGGGGACTGATGCCCACTTAAACATAGCCTCCCTTTCCCCATCTCCACTCCTCTTTCCCATGACAAGACCCCTCGGGATGTGACAGTAGACCCTGGCTCTTCAGGTCCCCTGAATTGGGGCAAAGGAGATGACCTCACCACCCCTTCTTTGGCCCTAGGGACACTGTGGCCAGGACTCTTCTGAGCAACTCAGTGAACCTGGAGGAACTGCAGGAGGTGGCAGAGGTATGGGCAAGAAAAGGGGTTGAGTAGAGACTTGCCACAGGAGACATGGGGCTGGTGTGAGCTGCCGCTTCTGGGAGGGCATTAACCGTCAGCTGCACTGAGCCCCAGAGGATATGCCTGGGATTCCCTTTATAATGGTTTCTTCGCAGCAAGATGGGTGGAGTCACTTTCAGGCTTATTTGGCTGCTTAAGGTTACATGCAGGGTATTTGGATCTGGATAATGGGGGGCTTGTAAATTATAGCAGTGCTTTTTGAATGAATGAAAAACAGTGTTGTATGGACAAATGGATGGATGGCTACATGGATGGATGGATGAAGAACTAGATGGGTGGAGAGATAGATAAAGGGATGGATGAAGGGAAGGATAGATGGATTGATGGATGGATGATTGAATGGATGAAGGGATGGATGGATGGATGGATGGATGGATGGATGGATGGATGGATGGGTGTTTGGTTAGAGGGATGGATGATGGGATGGATGGATGAATGTATGGATGGATGGATCAATGGAGGGATGGATGAATGGATGGACAGATGGATGGATGGTTGGATGGATGGATGAAGGGATGGATGGATGGATGGTTGGTTGGAGGGATGGGCGAAGGGATGGATGGATTAATAGATGGATGGATGAAGGGATGGATGGATGAATGGATAGCTGGATGGATGGATGGTTGGATGGATAAAGGGGTGGATGGATAAATGGATAGCTGGATGGTTGGATGAAGGGATAGATGGATGATGGATGTATCATTGGATGGATGAAGGGATGGATGGATGGATGGATGGTTGGTTGGAGGGATGGATGAAGAGATGGATGGATGGATGGATGGATGGATGGATGGATAGCTGGATGGATGGATAAGGGGAAGGATGGATGATGGATGGATGGATGGATGGATGGATGGATGGATAGCTGGATGGATGGATAAGGGGAAGGATGGATGATGGATGGATGGATGGATGCATGAATGGATGGATGGATGGATGGATAGATGAAGAGATGAATGGATGAGTGGGTGGTATGCAGCATACCTGAAGTGCCTGGAATCCTAGATCCATTCTTCATATTCACTAAGCTATAGGATTCAAATCTATGATTTCAAGTTCCTTGAAGTTTGGGCTCTTCTCTAATCACCTTGTTCAATATGAGCCGATCCTCTGTGCAGATGGAGTTGGCAATAATGTAAGCAGTACTGACTCAACATGATGAAGATCATGGGCTTTGAAATCAAATGAACCCAATCTTGAATGCTGGCTCTGCAACTTCTAAGCTGTGAGCGTGTGCCAGTCATTTAATCCTGCTGAGCCTTAGTTTCCTCATCTATGGAGACTGTTAATAATGTCTACCTTAAAGTATTAAATCTGAGGATTAAGCCAGATAATACATGTAAAGCATCTAGTTTAGTGTTAAAACATGCCCCCCATGGCACTCAGTAGGTGATAAATAGAAACTTGTTTTCTGGCCCCCAGTCTAAAATCCTTCCCACTGGAATTTCTAATACTTTAAGACTTGGGGCAAATACCTTCACTCCAGAAGCACCCTCCTCAGAGGCATGACTTTGGAGAAAATCTTTACCCAGAACTCCCAACTGGTGGCTGAAAAAGTGATTCCTCAGTTCCCAGGGTACAGCATGGATCCCTGAGGTGCCAATGCAAAGCCTGCAGAAATCGTTTAGCAAATGAGATGCCTGATGTTTTAGCCCAAGAGAGTGGGGCAAGTTCAGGACAAGAGCATTCCATAGAACTGTTGGGCTGTGAAAAGGCCTGCCTGAGTCACGGAGCCCTGTGAGGAAAGGGGCAGGGAGGAGGACACTGGAATGAGGAAGGGAGGCTGGATGTTCACTGGCCCACACGGCTCTACCTGGAGCCATCCCAGACTCTGAGCATCAGTCAATGCTGCAGGGAATCAGGGACCTGCACCCGCAGCTGATTATTCGCAGCCATTGCTGACCTTTCTCTGCGAGAACAGCTGGAGTGGGGCACTGGGCAGGGTGAGGGGTGAATGACCATCACAAGCCAGGAAAAGACGGGTGGCAGAACCTCTTTCAACCAGAAAGGTGCCAAAACCCTGCCTAGTTATAGAATCAATTTTCCTACCTCACACTCAGATCAGAATGTATTAATCTTTAAGCTGAATGTTTTGACCCAGAGATAAAGGGATGTTTCTTTTTGCCAGAGGATTGGCTTTGGCCCCCACTCTCCCGCTAGGATATTAGAAGTGGGTGGAAGATGGACAGTCTCCTGGTACCTGCCCACCCTCTCTCCACCCTCTCTTTGACCTGGCTGAGATGGGCTGACTGATTACAGCCAAATCCTGTATCTATCAGAGCCTAAGCTTCGGCTACCATGCATACCCACACACACACGTGCGTGTGCACACACACACCTGCACACCTGCATGCACACATGCACATACACCACACACGCGCACACACACCACACATGCACACACACACACATGCACACACACCACACACCACACGTGCACACGCACACACAGGCACTCACACATGCACGCACACACACGCACACACCACACACGCACACTCTGCACACACACACCACACAGGCACACATGCACACAAGCATACACGCACACACTACCCACGCACACACACACACGTGCACATGCATGCACACACCACACACGCACACACACACATGCACGCACACACGCGTGCACACACACGCTCACATGCACTCACACACCACATCACACACACACCACACACGCAGGCACGCACATACACGCACACACGCACATGCGCATGCGCACACATGCACACACACCACGCACACACGCACACACGCATGCACACGCACATGCACACGCACACACACCACACGTCTGCACACGTGCACACACACACGCACGCACACACACACGTGTGCGCGCACACACGCACGCACACACACAACTGACCTTTCTGTCTGTTCAGAGCTCAAGATTGTGCCCTCCAGGTCACCTCGACATGGAGGCTTCTCAAACATGACATCCTTGAAAACTCAAAGTGACTCTTAGGCAATAGATTGCCTTTTCAAAATTACCAATTTCTTTAACTTTAGAAGGCTGTGATGCATGAGAAATAGCAATTATAATCTCCTCCCCTAGAAGACAAAATACACACTTGCATGCATGTGTGCACCCACACACAATTGCACAAGCAAAAACTCTCAGCAAGGTGCAACAGCAGGGACTCTGGGAAGGGAGGCAGGTCCCCAAGCCCTGCTGTGCCGCTGACTCTGTGTGACCTTGATCAAGTTCCTGCAATTTTGGGGCACTCGGTTTCTGTGTCTTTTAACAGTGAGGTTGGATTGGATAATCCCTAAGGTCACTTTCAGCTCTGACATTCTGTAAACCAGCACAGCGCTAGGATGCAAAACTATCCCCCCAACCTTATTGCTCCACCCTGGAGACGAGGCCATCTCTTGCATTACTGTTTCTCTTCCTTAGAAGATCTGGTGAAAGTTCTTGGGCTATCCTTGAGGAGGACGTGAACCCTGTTGGGAATGTCCCTGCAGTCCCCACTGCTGACCTCAGCTCATCCCAAAGGGCTTATGGAGCAGGACATTGCTCTCCTGCTCACTCATCTGTGCTCACTCATCCATCCACTCTGGATGGATTCTCTTCCCTGCACCTGAAGTGGCAGCTGCTGCCGTACCCTGCTTTGCAGACCCAGCACTAGTCTTAGAAGCCATCCTTAGTTTCTGTCACTCCCCCCCACCCTCCCCACCTCCACTGGCAGGCCATAAACAAGGACTGCCACAGAGGGTGGGTGGCAATTTCAGCCCTGTGATTCACTGCAAGGGGTGTGTGCAATAAATAGCTCTGTAGTTAATTGCCTTTTGCTTGCCACTCAGAGCAGCCTGTAAAGGGCATCTGCGAGGAGCTAAGAGTGCTTGGGATGCACCAGGGAGGGGGCGGGGTGGGAGGGGGGAGAGCTAAGCTGAAGATGGGCAAACACAGCACAGGCCTTGCTCCTACAAAGGAAACAACCCCATAGAGGAGAGGGAAGGATAGATTTCTAAGTCAGGAATGAGAAAATTCCCATGTGGGCTCTATCTAGGTAGCTGTATGCTACCACGGGATGCATACAGCTCCCCAGCCCCAGGTCCTCTCTTTAGCGTAGAGCTGCTGTCTTGACAGCCAAGCTCTCCGGGCAGGCGGGTTCTGAGTCACGGGAGGAAGTTGTGAGGAGCACAGACGCCTGGACAGGGAGGCATGACGATTGCTTCCTGCTCATGTAGTTAGGGTTGAAGATTCAGCTCTTCAGCCATTTCTTCTTCCCTTATATTCCCTTCCTTTCCTTTCCCATTTCCTTCCTTCCATCTAACACATGTCTATGGAATCACTACAGTGGATCTTCTGCCCCAAGTTCTGGAAGAGCCCCAGGAGACCCATCAGAAGGGGTCTCTCCTTCAGTGTAGCAGTCGAGGCAGGGGGAGGATCGCATCTCCAGAGTCAGACCATCTGGTCCCCACCAACCTGCTGTCACTCTGCACAAGTCCACCAGCCTCTCTGGGGCCTGGATTCCTCACCCACGTGGTGAATGACAGCTCCGCTGTCCTCCTGGGACTCTGGTCAGGCTGAGAGGGAAGACTGCACAGGGATCCTCTGTCTCGCTGCCCTTTACAGACAGCCTCAGAGAGAGAAACCCGCAATTCTACCTCTGACTTTTTCGGGAGATAATGACAGACACCTGGCCCAGGCTCTGTGGGGTTGTGTGGATTCTAGGATCAGAGTCAATGCTGGACTTTCCTGGCTGGATGTGCTGGTCGTGTCCATTTTGCTCAAGAACGTTGTCACCTCCTCCTGGCATTTGTTCCTCCCTCTTCCTGCTGGATGGTCAGTTTCTGGGGGGCGGAAGTCTTCTCTGAGGCAGTTTTAACTCCTCAGGATCCACTAAGTACTCTCAATCTAAGAAGACTCAATGGTCAGTTGATCAAGAATTGAGTAAAAATCCATGGTTTTCTGGGACAGTCCCCATGCACTCCCACCCATGCTGTCTGTGGTCCACGTTCCCCTGTACTGAGTCTATTAAACGCATCTCAGTATGACTGTGAGCGCTGCTCAAAGCCCTGTTAAGGAAAAGGATCATTCTCAGACCCCAGAGAGAGCTGGGATTCGTGCTTCAAGATGTAGGGCAGTGGGGTGAAGACAGACGTCTAGTTCAGTTTTGTGAAGGTGGTGCTGAGATCGAGGCTGCCTTGTGGCTTTTTGTGACAGATTCTCAGCATTACCAATTCTTGGTGGTCTGGTCAGTATGGAATCACAGCTGGAAGATGGGGATTTTAGAAATAGTTGTCAACCTTTATGCCACCCAAACCATGACATGATGCAGCGAGTGTAGCTGGCTGCCTGCATCACCCCGGCCCCCCACCCCAGAAGTAGGATTGGAGCTGGGGACACGCCAGCTTTGTTGGTTCATTCCTCTAGGAATCTCCCTTGATTGTGTCCCCAGGAGATACAAGTCAGATCCAGGGACTCCATGAGCCCAGGGAATGCCCTTCCCCAGACAAGACAGTTTGCGAACCCCGATAAGAGGGGGTTAAATTCACAATGGGATGGGCCTTAGCAACCACTCGGTGCTAAGTCAGGAGCCGTGGAGGGCACTGTACCTAATCTAGCTCTAAGTGCTTATCACATAGTAGAACTACCCAAGTACGAAGCTCAACTGCAGCTGAGAAGGGGGCGCCCCTACGGTTACTGCTGGGATCCTAGACTTGATTCTAGGAGTTATTCCAAGAACAGTGCTCTTCTCCAACCCCACAGCTGCCTGACAAACCCTAAATCTATACTTGGGCTCCACACTCATCCTGTAACAGATTGCTGGGCTTCAGGGAGGCATGATTTGCTTTGTGATATTACGTGGATGTGTGCAGTGATTAGCTCTAACACAGCAAGACTCTCCTGTTCATTTTATTAAGGACTCACTATCGGTCAGGGGATACGAGATGATGATGACAACAATGTAAGAGGGATAGGACTAGAGAACTGGGTACGGTGGCTCACACCAGCAATCCCAGCATTTGGGGTGGCAGAGGTGGGAGGCTCACTTGATCCCCGGAGTTTGAGACCAACCTGGGAAGCATAGCGAGACCCCATCTCTACAAAATAAAAATAAGAATAGTTGAGCATGGTACTGTGCACCTATAGTTCCAGCTACTCAGGAGGCTGGGGCAGGAGGATTGCTTGAGCCCTGAAGGAGCCCAGGAGTTTGAAGCTGCAGTGAGCTATGATCGCGCCACTGCACTCCAGCCTGGGTGACAGAGCAAGACAGCCCTTTCAAAGAAAAAGAATAATAGCACTAGAAGCAGTAGCTGATGCCTATATATTGCTTACCATGTGCCTGACCATTTTAAACACCTTCTAGGCATTAGCTCATTTACTCTCCATAACAATCCTGACATGGGTACTGTTATTAACCCCATTTTACAGATGAGGCACTTGAGGCCCAGAGACATTAGATAACTTGCCCAGACTCATACAGCTAGTACTTGCTCAAGCCAGGACAAAGAAGAAATCACTTCTGTCCTCTAAGCTACTCGTGGAAGTCCTCATGTAAGTGGACCATTTGAATGCCCAGCATCTTATAAGACTCATTCCATGCTATTTGCAATGTTATGACATCTTTAAGTATTTCCTTTTGATGAAGAGAAACTGAGGCACACCCAGGCTCTGGCTGCCATTACTCCCACCACTTTCCTATGGCCAATGCAGGCTCTCCCTTTTCCTCCTGCTGAGGTCAGGTCCTCCATAGCCTGGACAGCATTGGAAGAAATCTGAGGACTCCCACACAGCGAGAACGTCAGTGCCATCCACCAGGACCACACCAGCAAGGTAGCTGCAGAGCCTGCCTGCACCTGTTTGTATTCTAGTATTATGAATCCCCAAATAACAAATGTGTTAGCTTGGCTTTGTGAGTGAGTTTTATCCATGTTGCTGAGAGGGAAGACTGCACGGTTCTAATTATTTATTTTTCACTGTATATATTTACCATGGCGTATTTGTGATGGACAGTGGGGATGCTTCAGGATTTTTTTTCTTTTTGACATTGTATATAATGTCACTGTGAGCATTCTTGGGAACTGTATGGCACGTTCTCTGTCTCAAGGACATATTCAGAGGGTATCCCTGGGCCCTCTGAATATGAATCAGGAGGATCTTCAGTTTTATCAGAAACCAAATTGTTTTCCAAAGTGTTTACAACAAATTGACCCCCAACACTACAAGCTTCCCACACTTGTCAAAATTGGAGTTGTCAGACTTTCAGATTTTCATCTGATGAATTTTAAACAATATCTCATTCTGGTTTTTCACTCTTATCTCCCTGGTGATGAACAAGGTATCATATCTTTTCAGTTTATTGATCATTCAAGTTTCCTCTCCCGTGCAGTGTCTATTTATGTATTTTGCCCTGTTAAAATTTGGATTGTTTTTCTCATTCTTACTGTTTTACAGGGTTTTATTTACATATATTTTGAACACTAGTTGTTTGTTGGTTGTAGATATTACAGCATCTTCTTTCTGTTTGTGTTTCGCCTTTCATCTTTATGGTGTCTTTTGGTGTGCAGATGTATTTTATTTTAATACAGTTCAAATCTACCCATCTAATATGTTATCTTTGGAAATTTGGGGTCTTATTGAGAAATTCTTCTCTAACCTAAGGTCATAAAATATTGTATTTCTCCCTAAAGTTTTAATTGTGCCTTTTCATGTAAGTCTCCTGGAGTTGGTGTATGCCTATAGTTTAAAGTAGCAAAGCAATTTCAATTTTTCCAAGTGGCTAACCTATTGCCCTGACACTGTCTATTTAACAGTTAATTTTTTTTTTTTTTTTTTTTTTTTTTTTTTTTTTTTTTTTGTTTTTT